>NW_020290640.1:0-2382 GCF_003184585.1 Aspergillus saccharolyticus JOP 1030-1 | reverse complement strand
TTTTTTTTTTTTTTTTTTTTTTTTTTTTTTTGGCTGTTATTTATACGATATTAGTTAGGGTTTGGTGGGGTCTGTAGCTGCCATCTTGCGGCAGCTTCTGTATTGTTGAGTGCTGAGACTGGTTCCCAGATTAGTTCTATATAGTCTTTCTATTTGACTAGGTACCACAGTTGATTCTTTCAGCCTCTTATTATATTTTGTTTATTAAGAATCTCTTCAACTTTGTACTCTTCTTCTCTATTGACTATTATAGATAGTGGTTGTGTATCTTCTTATAGCTGTAAGGGCAGTGTATTATTAGCTGCAGGGCGAAGTAGATTAATATAGAAAACAGGATGGATTCCTTTCAGAGTATTGAGTTGTACAGCATATAATCCTATTTTTTCCAAAATAGTATACTTTGTATTCTTCCAGTCCAGCTTCTTGCTCGGGCGGTTTGTTCGAATATTTTGTAGATTTAGCCATACTCGGTCACCCTTCTGGTACAAAGGGGCGGCTTGGCGGGATTTATTAGCCTACCTCTCTGCAGTCTACTGAGCATAGGTGATGGCGCCTTGGGCCCAGTCTAGAGTATTATATATCTTCCGTACAATTACATCTCCTTATCGGGTAGGGCTAGAGGAGGCTATTTCCAGATCTACACTGCATACAGTCTCTTAGTATATTATACTTAGCTCGTACCCGTGGCTTAAGAAAAATAGTAAGAACCTAGTAACTGTACTTGTACAGCTGTTGATTACCAGTTCAGCTAAAGGTAACAGTTCAATCTAGTTCTTCTAATTATAATCTATATAAGCTCTTAGATAGGCTTTAACTGTATTATTTATACGTTCTGTTGCTCTATTAGTTTGAGGATGATATACTGTAGACAACTACCTATTAATTTCTAATAGATCATATATTCTTTTCCATGTCTGGCTAGTAAACTAGGTGCCTTGATCTAATACTAAGGTTCTTGGTTGCCTATATTATCTAAGAACTGTTTTAAGCAGTGCCTTAGCTGTAGCTTCTATAGTAATCTCCTTTATTATATAGAGTATTATTCCTTTTGTTAGCCTGTCTGTAACTATAAGGAGATTCGTACGTAACTTACTATTAGGCAAATTAGTAATGAAATCCATAGTTAGCTCTTGCTATGATCGGTCTGGTATTAGCAGTAATTTCAATAATCCATGCTTTAGTTCTCTCCATGGTTTTGTACAGCTACAGACATCACAGTTTCGGACATATCTTCTCACATCTTGGGACATATTAGGCCAGAAGTATACTCTACTAAGGAAAAGATAGATCTATTCTCAGCCTGGGTATCCTACAGTCAGGGGGTTGTGATTGCTTTGAATAAGTTCTGTACGAAGTAGTTCATAGTTAGGGACCCATCGCCTCCCTCTAAAGTATACCTAAGCCCCTTCTATTAAATATTTACTTAGAGAGACCTTTAGCTTTAGCTGAGATAAGAATTTCCGTGTTTTCTCTTATATAAGCTTTGCTAGAATTTAGTAGTCTATATCTACTACTAGGGTATAATTCCAGCTACTCTCAGATTCATTCTCTAGCCCTAGTATTTCTGTTTTAGTCTATAGTATCTATTCTGGAGAGTCTCTGTTTAACTCTGTTCTATATTCTTATAGCTGTACTGGAGCTACAGTAAGTAGACTAGTTCTGGGTTTTAGATCCTCTTCTAGTATTCTGTCAAAGATCTAGATTATACAGAATAATACCCTAGAATCTTGTTTATTAGATATATCCTATTCCTAGTATAATAGAGTATCTACTTGTTTATTTTCTATTTCTTTCTAGTAAACTAGTTTAAAGTTAAATCTACTTAGAATTAGGCTCTACTATATATATCTCTCTGTAAGTTTATATAGCTTAAAGAAGTACTCTAGATTCTTATGGTTAGTTATTACTATAAACTCTAGTACTGAGCATAGCTCAGTATCCCAGGCTTCCAGGTATTATACAACTACTAGTAGTTCCTTATTATAGATCTTATAGTTGTATTCAGCTGGGGTATTTTACTTTAAGAAATAGATATAAGAATATATATCTTCTTTCTTATCTATCTAAGAGAGAGTTCTCTCTGTATTATAGCTAGATAAGTCTATTTCTACTACTATTATATATTTTAGATTAAAAGAACAGAGGACTAGTCTAGTTGTAAATTTTCTTTTTAAAGTCTAAAAACTTATCTTATATTCTAGAGTCCAGAGAAATAGTTAATTCTTTCTAGTTAGATTAGTAAGAAGTTGTATAATTATTAAAAATCTAGAAATAAACTTTTAGTAGAAGTTTATAAACCCTAGAAAACTCTATACTGCTTTGACTAACTTAGGACTCTCCCAGAAAGTGATTGCTTTAATCTTCTTAGGGTTTATTTTAACT